>NC_056473.1:13777508-13822508 GCF_008729295.1 Plectropomus leopardus | reverse complement strand
AATGCTTGGCTTTGTTTGGATCTTGGTCTAAATTAATGTCAGGCACTAAGAAACACAGCAAACTGTGAAAATAAACAAAAAATAACATAAAGCCTTGAAGGAGAACAACGAAGATCAAGGATCCCTTACTGGATACATTTGTTATTCCCATAGACTTAAAAGACTGAGTTGTCATTTCAATTTGAAATTCAACATGACTAAGTACAATCTGAATTAACCCCAGCCCTCACTGAATAGCCTGTGGTGCCATATGGAGTCCAGAAATAACTTAAGTGTGTTAAAAACAGCACCACATCATCCACAAATCAGAGATACAGCGCTTAGCCAGCCATATGTTGGATCTTACATTGAAGCAAATGTGCTGACCCCAAGGCTTAATCCCGTGGTGAGTGTGTATATGAGTGTGTATTTGTGTGTGTATCTCTATGTTTAAGTCCCACACTGTCTCCTCACTGACAGAATGCTAATGTATGCTTATGTACTGTGTTAGCCCCTGCGGGTTCTTCCACGCTGTCACATTATGTTAGCCAGTTGTTTCCTCCACCGCTGCAGAAAAGCAGCGACTCCTCAGCCTCAGAGCAGTGCTGCTATTTCAGAACAGGATTTAGCGTTTCAAGTTTGGAGGGGACAAGATGGGAGCGAGGCTGTTAATTAGGATGTCAAGACCTTCTTTAAAGTAGGGGCTAAAATCAGCTCTAATACTAATGCTGATAACACGGTCTCTCTTCTGATATTTCTCTCTTTGTCTTTTTCACCAGCGCAGCTGCAGTATTCTCCTAAACACTCTCAAAAATCATTTGGTGACCTAGATTATGAAAACAAGTGGAGGCGTGCCAAAACCACCGCTGGGCTCACTTCCATTAGTTTGTTTCTTCTAGAGTACTGAGTGGTTGAAATTACATATGCTGACTGCAGCGTCCTTATGACCAGCTGATGGTGACGGCTCCTTTCAGCAGGATATTTTGTTAATATGCAGGTCAGAGGGAGTTACATTATGTCATTGAGAGATGTTTTTGGTAGAGTTATAGACTACCAAAACTGTGACGTCCTTCAGTCCTTCAGTTTCAAACCTGATCATTAAATAGGCTGTGGTAGTAGTCATCAATGTCACAGATAGAGGTAAGAAGGCTACTGCTAAACTGACTAGTATGTTTAGATTATCATTAGCTATTAAACAGGCATAATTCTACGAGATGTCACTGTCATGGAGAGGTGGTGGGGATGGTAGATTGCATGACATCTAGGTGAAAGACCTGCAAGGCAGCAGACTACTGTTTGTGACCATGTGTCAGTGACACATGGAGCCGTTTGCAGTGGGATTTGGTAGAGGAAACAGAGTTTAACAAACAAAATTACATTTGTCCTTGATCCTGCTACATCTTTGGAGTGAAAGGGTGAGTTGATTAGAAACAGCAGCTGCTGGTGACAACATGCAATTCCTACAGCACATTTTTGAATTTGCATTGGAGTCTTGTGTCCTTATGGCTCCCAATAAGGTCCGTCTATCCAGCGCAATAGCTTGATCTGGGATGTTAGGGGATGTCTCTGTGAAGATGTGTGCAAAGCAGTCTCTGATCTCCCGTTGCTGAGTGAGCTTCACTCACATCTCATCCACTTTATTCTCCTGCGACCGGACATTAGCCAGAAGAAGGCTTGGTAGAGGAACAGCTCTCAGTCCAAGTTGGATCAGCCTCACCCTGATGCCAGCTCTCTTCCCTCTCTTCTTCCGGCGATTTCGGTTTTGTTTCTCCCCTCTGGTCTGAGTGGCTGCTCGGCGTATGCTGTGGTGGGGATCCTCTCGCGGGCTTCTGCGTTCAGTCCAAAATCTACACAACTTTTCCCGATGTTGATAAGTGCTTTGTCTTCTTTGTCTTATAGAAGTCGTGCTTCAGTGAAAAGGGACATGGTGTTGAAAAAAATTAAAAATACAACCAAAGAGTGTTTTTTAGCAACTCATTGCAGCAATTCAAGCTGTGTTTCTGCCCTCAAACATGATTTTGTTTTTTAATCGAGTTGCTGCATTTCTAGCTGCTGTTGTGTCTCGAAACAACAACACATCAAGGCATTTCCAGCAGTGTTTGTGCCCCTTAAACATGGTATTTTAGCATTTTTTAGCTAGCTAAGTTGCTGCACTGACAGCATGACATCTAGGTGAGATGGCTGCCAAGCTGCAAACTGCTGTTTGAGAACAATAAATAACAACTGGTTGTTCATCAGCTACAGAAAGAAAGCGTTTCCACTGGGTTTTATGCCCCCAAAAGTTGGGTGGGTTTTTTTAGTGGCACATTTTTAGGAAGCTGCATTTCTGGTGCCTTTTGTCTCCCCAAACATAGGTGTTTTTTAGCAACATATCAAGGCATTACCAGTGGGGTCATCGCGCATCGCTGTATTGATGGCATGACATCTACTTGAAATAGCTGCGAAGGCTTAAGACCACTGTTTGAGACCAATAAACAACAACTGGCTGTTCATCAGTAACATGTCCAGGTGTTTCCACTGGGGTTTGTGCCCCAAAACTTGGCTGTTTTTTAAAAACACATTGCAGTGTTGCCAGTGGGGTTTGTCCCCCTAAACATGTGTTTTGGAATTCATCGCAGCAGCATGTCTGCCTCCAAACAACGGTTTATTTTAGCAAGTCATTGCTGCATTTCCAACAGCGTTTTGCTGCAGCACACATGGGTGCTTTAAGCCAAAAGGTGGTCTTTCTCTAACCAAGTGTTTTTTGTTACAAAACATAACCACACTTTAACCAGAGCGTTGGTAAAGACGTAAATTGCCATTTAATGAGGTGATAATGGCATTCTGAACATACTAGTTGTTGTAACAAAAGTAACACTGATAACCACTACTAAGGCATATTTGATAGATTTAAATCATTCAAAATGGATGACTGTTTACAGCGAGGTCATTTGAAATTTGAATCTCCAACCACCACTGCCGAAAAAAAAGAAAGAGTAACAGAAAGCTGCCAACCCTGTTTGACTTTAATCTTTAGTGTACAGCGTTGAGTGAGTCATTCATGTATTTTACATGAGACAGACACTGCTAGGATTCACCGCAGTGTGAATCTTACTAGACATTGGAATTCACTTGCTGCAGAGACAGAACTGCGTTTGTCAAGAGTTATTCCAAACAGTAGGTTATTTTTGTTTTGTTTTGCTGCATGTCAATTTCGCTTTAAAACCAGCAGGTGGGCAAACATGTTGAACCTTCCGCCGATTTACTCTGACAAAAACAAACCTTAAACGACCACTCTGCATTCAGCCTGTGGGTGAACACGGTCTGCTCGCAGTGTGTCAGTCAGGCTTATACCACACGCTGAAAGATTTTGTGAGCAGATACAGTAAATGCCATCACTTATATAGACACATACAGGCTTGGTGGGAGACACTAACCCCATTTACTGCTTCATTAAACAAGTATAACATGACAGGAGTTGACTGCCAATTTAAACTGCTGATACGCTTGAACAGTTACACGTACCAAACTGCTCTTTTGACAGCTTCATCTCTGGTAAAAGCAGCAATATGGTGACTAGAGTTCTCCAGAATTATGACTTGAAGTGTCACACTATTGGGCTACGTACAAAAACTGCGAAAGCTTCATTACAAACCAGGAAGGGAGAGAGGGGAAACATTTCTAAAATTACTGAAAGAATTATTCAAGTGTGTTTCCAGATAACAGTCAAGGGAATTACTGCAAGCATGCAACTGCCCTGTCCTCTCATCAAAGGCTTTCTCTTTTAAAGACATGTTCAATAGTTGGACTGCTTAGTGCTGGTTTACTCCAGAGCGGCTAATTTCAGCTCACTGGGCCATTATTAAAGCTGACACCTGCTCTTTAGTGCTTCTCTGCCCTACAAACACATTACAGTGATGATGAAATGATGGAAAATAAAGACAGAGACAGTCACAGCAAGCTGTGGTGGATAAAACTGCCAAAACTCAAACCAAGCCCTATTACAGTGTGATGGTAGTTTTAGGACAGGTTAAGGGAAAAGAATAATACTAATAATACTGGGTCATGGTTAACAAGATAATGAAAGAAAATGGAAAAAAAACCAAACATTTCTTCTACATTTTTTTTACACAGTTGCGTTTAATGAGCTTCCTCAAATTTTGTCTTTTAAAAATGCAGGGGTTTGCAATCTTCAGGACGTTGTGAGGGAGTAATACTTGCTCTACATAAAGGCATACATATCATACTCAATTACTGACAGCTGCATTGCGGTGTCCTTTTTGTGCATTGTTTTATTTATTTTGGATATATCATGGTTACTGTCCTTCTTACTGTCATTTCGTCTATTGTCCATTCTTTGTTAGATGCTTAACTTCCTGTCTTCTATTGGTCCTTACTGTGCACAATGATGATTAAGTTATTCTAATTGAGGCTCTTATGATTTAACACATTTGCTTTTCTTTCAGTTAGTCATTGACACTCATAAGGAGCAACCCAATACATTACAGGAGTCACAGTTTAATAAATGCATGCTGTTTTGGGGGCAAACTGAACTCAGGTGAACTAAATAAAAACCCAATAAAACTAAAAAGAAAGCCAGAGAGATGTCAACACCACTCATGTTATAACTTTGGATTCATTTCATCATTGATTTCATTCGCTCTCCATCTTCCCCTCCCTGTTCCTTGCTGTTATACAGCATCTGGAGCAGCAGAGATGCTCAGAAATGATCTTTCAGAATGATTTCATGCTGTGTGGATTCCCCCAGAGGGCCGTCTGAGTCTGCTTCTAGACCCAAAGGTTTTTTTTAAGGCTTTACCGCTTCCACATTCACAGGAGCTCTCAGCGAGATGACATCACATTGCATTCCTGCTCTAGCAGGTGCAGCTCAGCTTCACATGGCATGCTGGGAAAACAGAGCGTGTGTGTGTGCGTGTGTGTGTGTGTGTGTGTGTGTGTGTGTGTGTGTGTGCGTGTGCGTGTGTGTGTGCGTGTGCGTGTGGTTGTGGTTTGGAGTAGCTTCAGTGCCCGTTTTTCCTCTAGGCATGCGGTCGGACCTAAAAACACATACTCACGCAGGAGAGCAGGTGCTTGTGAAGAGCTCTGGCCTTCATATCACAGCAAGCTGTAACATTCATAAGATGTCACAAATGACAATAGTGTGTGTGTGTGTGTGTGTGTTTGTGTGTTTACATTCAGCTCAAATGCGATGCCTCCTTATTCTGTTTGAGACAGGGTTTGTAAACTGGTATCGTGCGTCTGGACACTCAAAAGCCCTCATTGACCGGACTAACTGGTGTGTGTCACAAGCAGCTGGGAGGCTGACTCACACACTATATGGGGGGTGAATGCTCAATTCTCTGCAAAAAGAGGAAGGAAGAAAGGCTGTTTTATTCCTTCTTTATTGCCAAAATGCCCTTCAGCAAGGCACCAAGCTGTTGCAAACAACAACTATACAGTCTGTCTTTTATGGATTTTTGGTTAACCGTTTAGTCAAGTAGGTGTAGGTAGGGGGGGGGGGGGGGGCTAATCACAAGTTCACGGAGACCAAGTTCATGTCTTTAGAAAATGTTTTGTTACAATTATATAAAACAGGGTGAAGCATTGATGTCTTTTAGTTTTCAAAATTGTCATTTTTTGGTCTATAAATTACTGATTAATCTTATTATTGTTTTGGAACTACCCAAAAATAAGGAAGAATTGTGGTATTGGTATGTTATGTAGACTAATTGGTGTTCATAAGGTTTTGAGGTTTTTTTTGTAATGTTGCATTGTTACTCCAAACTCTTTTGGATGCTCAGGTATGGCATGTCATTTTATGCCTGTAACATGCACTGTGTCTTTCCAAATAAAGTTTTCACAGAAATTTATAGTTGCTCATTAAATGCATTCAGTCTCTTTTCAAAATAAACTTAGAACATGTGTAAAAATATTTTCCCTTTTGGTTTACTTCCTTAGATTTAAAAAAATAACATGGTTTGGCTTAAAATACGTGCACTTGTTACTAAAATAATGCAATGTCGTGTGACATACATCACTAGTATTGTATGCTACGCATACCAGCATGGTGGAATAACGTCATTATTAAAATAAAATGACTGACTTTTAATTTCATGTGTGACGTGAACAGCGGTCTCTGCTCCAGGCGAAAGCCTTTAGTTTGTCTGACCCATCCACCTCCTTTTCCCTCTATTTTTACTATGGCAGTTGCTCAGAGTGTTGAAAAACGCTGCCGCTCAGCAAGAAATATAATTATGACAAGTGTTACTTAATGGCTTAATTTTATAAAGTTTTTCAAAATAAAAAAAGGAAGAAAGAAAGATAGAAACCTCCTCACGAAAGCAATCACTACTGAATGAGAGAAAATACTACAAATGAACAGGCCACTCGGACAAAATGCACAAAAATGAGTGAATTTATCTGCAAAATCAAGGACCCTAAATAATGAGGAAAAAGTTAGTTGATCTTTTTGACTTGCTTTTAACTTTCTTTTGTCCTTTCTCGGAGTCACTCCTTAGACTCATTCTTCTCCGTCTCTCTTTCTTTTCTTTCCCTTACTTCAGACACATGGGACGAGTCCCCCTTTCTTGGAAAAGAGGAAAGAAGGGAGGAAAAAGGAGGTGAGGACAGAGGAGGAGTGCAGTTACGTAATCCTGACAGGTCACACTGAAGAGGCCTCCTTCTAACAGACAGCATGTGTGGAAAGGCGGTGAGGCTCTATAGGTGATGGGGAAACAATGAAATGCAATACAGTGTTTGGAGCTAGCCTGGTTTCAAGGGCTAAAAAACTCAAAAACTCACTTTTAAACACGTTATGTGTCATGTCTTAAACCGTATAAAAACCATGTAAACATAAAGCTATCAGATCAACAGAGACAAGAAAGCAAATCAAAATATTTTCTAAATGTCAAATTATCCTTTAAACTGAACTATAAATAATGGAACTTAACATGTTCCCCTAATAAGTATTGAGTTTCTGCCTGCTTACCAGCTTTAATCAACTGTTTATTGATTTAATGTTACATGTAGTGGGAGTTTGTAGTGTATTATTGTATAACGTTATTAAAAATGTAAGGTCTTTCTGCAATTCAATTCTCCTTAAAGGTAAACTTCTGTATTTTTCAATTTTGTTTTAGTGTCTCAGTGACTAATGGAGACAACATTTTTTAAAAGTGGTCCAGTATTTAGACAGAGACTGTTGCAGCTGTGAACCAGGCCAGTCAATTTACATCCATTAGAAGTGCTTGTTTTTACCATTGACAGGCTGAGATTGTCATTAGAAATGTCTGATAATCTTATGGAAAGAACACCTATACAGAAACTAAATGTTTTCTTTTACCCTTCAATGATCTGGTCTGTTTGTTATTTTGTTTAACCAAGTCTCCTTGTTCTGAAATCTAGCTGACTTTTCCACATTGTCAAAATCAGCTAAATATTAAGTCATGACATTGACTTTTGGGTAACACTAAGCTCCAACACAGCATATTCCTCCCAGCACCTCTTTACAACCCTGACAAAGATTTTCACTATTGTTGCCACCTCTTAAGAGACTTCAGAACAAGACTTCTCCTTGAGTTAGACTTGGTCACAATAACAAACAGAACAGCAAAAGGTAAGGAAAAACTTTTTATTTTTTGTGGCCTCAGTGTGGGGAAAGGGGTCCAGGTTGAAAACTAATGATGTTTCCCTTAGGTTGACCCCCAATGAGGCATCAATGGTAAATATATTAAGCATAATCGGAATCACATCCGTTACATCATTTTCATCCCCTACAGAGTCGAATCTCCTTGGTGCCAACTTTTCGAAGAGCGGGCTTCATCGTGACTCTCCATGTGGGTGTAGTTATTGGCTAATAGTGCTCTGCTATTAGGTGACACACTGAGGTGGAGGTTCGTGTCATGTGGTGAGAGCGAGCAGTTAACGTCACAACATAATGACTGGTGCTTGATGTGAAAAACTACACTGTGTGACGATCATCTGGTTGAGTGAATGTGCAGTATTCACTGCCCAATTTGACCACAAGACAGTTTTAAACTGGGCTACGAGCTGATATTGGCATGTGGAGTCGCAAAAAAGGTAATAACAGACATGTTTTGAAAATGTGGTTATACTTGGGTTCCAGTACAAAGTATTTAATGTACTTAACAGTGATGTGTATCAAGTTATACAGTTAGTTAGAGAACATATGCAAGAAAATATTCATTGATTTGCATCCAGGCTGCATTAAAAAGTAGAGGAGGTAGCTGCTTGGAGGAAAAAAGACCTTTCCTGGATAGGCTCAGAGATAACATGATGTTCTGCCTTCTACTTTGTAGTGGTGAATTTACAGCAACTTTATATGATACAGTATCGGAAAAACGCATTGATGCACATTTCCAATCTGTCAGTAGCATAGCTAGCATGCATTACATCAGAAGGCTGACTTGGCTTGTTTACTATATTACATGAATGTTGCTGTCATCCTGAAGGTCCCACCAAACTCTGTTCACACTCTCAAACTCTACGGAGACATGGGAATGTCAGAGTCCCCATACATTTTCATTGACAACAATTTCCAATTTTTTTCATCACTTTTTAAGGACCCATTATGTTTTTTTCTTGCCCTACTTGCCTGGCTTATTTTACATATCAGATTCAAACTCTATTCAAATGTAATTACAGCAACCAGGCATACAGGGAAGAGAGAGATAGCACACGAGGTGGAAATGATGAGACAAACGTGATGGTGAACAAAACCCCAACTTCACTATAATACATCCATGACAAAACCCTGTCACACATCGACGCATATTAGAGCTACGTAAGCTAGAGAAAATCAGTTTGCTGTAATATTATTTTACATGGAAGGTTATCCATATGAGATTACTGTGACAATTTCATTATACAAGGTAAAAATCCATCAATTTTCAAAATGTTTTGCAGATTTTGACTAATTCCATGACTTTTCCAGGCCTGGAAAATGTCACTGTAAAATTCAATGATTCCATGATTTCCAGATTTTCCATGACCATGGGAACTGTGATAGTTAAATATTTGTAATGAACAGCAAAATCCAATTTGACTGAACTGTACACAGTCCCAAGTAATTTATCAAAACTCCAATTACCAAAAAGAGGAAGCGTTTCTTCATTTCTAAATGTCTTCAGAAATGGCTGCGAAGGTAACGAAGGTAAGGTAACCCCCCACCACCCAGACGCTTAAAGCTTTAATGCCGTTTCCACAAATATGTCCATAAAATGTTGGATGCTCTTTTGAAAAATGGAGAAATAACCAAAATATCAGAGGCAGCATCAGATTTACAGAATTCAAACGTCAGTTCTGCTTTTGTGGGTTTTTATTGTAAACAGAAGAGACAGACAGATCATGGGGTGAGAGACGAGGGGGGGTGGCATGTAACAAAGGTTCCTGGTTGAATTTGTGGATATGTGGTATGTGTCTTAGACCACAAACCACTGAAACAAATTCTGACCTTAACCATAAAAACCACGTCTTAAACCCCAAACAGCTCTTTGAAGATGTGGGGAATGTAAAAAATGTCTCAGTCTCAGGGTCTAAAACTCTAACACAAAATAAAAAGGTGTTGTTCAAGAAAGACAACAGCACTGTAACAAACACCTTGAAAACATTTAGCCAGCATCTTTATCCCAACATCTCACACTGAATAGCATCTTTACTTCTTTGCTCAAAGGCACTTTGGAGAGCCGAGTCTTGGTAATGTCTCCAACTCGTCAGATGCAAGTTCCAAGCAGCCAAACTCATCTACACACGTGTTGAGAAGACGACAACTCACATCTTTCTCCCTCACACACACACACACACACACACATACACACACACACACGTTCTCTCTCTCCATAAATGGCTGCTGTCACTACAGTGCCCAGCCACATCTGGATCTCATTGGCCTCAGGAAGGGCTGAACACAGAGGCTCAATAAAAAGCCTCCCTCCACTGCACAGGACTGTCAACAGGCGCTCTACCACTGTACATGGGGGAGGGGGGGCAGGATCAGAGAAATAAAAGGAGACATAAGAAGACGTGGGAGAGGAGAGAAGCGGAGGAAAACAATAAACTGAAAAAAAAAAGGATTTGAGCAGAGAGGAAGAGAATAAGAAAGGAAAAGGACAAATAAGCTGCAAGTTGCAAGAATTTTTGCAAGATGCAAGAATTTACTCAACTGGACGTGATTCATAATTAATCCTAAAATGTCTTTTTGTGTTTTTCTTTAAAAAATGAAGAGTGTGGCTCATTGAGAATTTCCCTATTGATGCCTAGATTTGAGTTTAGTAATGCTACTTTCATGTCTGCACAGTAAATATGAAGCTGAGTCAGTTAGTGTATAAAACAGCAAGCGCATGAAATCTGTTTAAAGTGTAAAATTGACTAGACGGTTTCTTGGCCGGGCACAGTAAATTCCAGAAGTCTTGTTGTCACCTGTGACTGAAGTTAGCGCATGTATGCAGGTTTTTTTTTTTTTAATAGGCTATAGACATGCTTTCTCATTGCCAGTAGAGCAGAACTGTGTGCACTGCTCCGCAGCAGGTAAGTTTACCTTTCTGTGTGCGTCTGTGTGGGTTGTTTAGGTGCATCTGTTCGACATCGCGGACACACCATAACAGAATTAAAATGGAAAGCAATATGGACAGATGTTTGAAAAAACTTCACAGTGGTTACTGCTCTTTATAAATCTCTTACTTATACAGTCTCTCTAATTTGGATCGATGTTTTAGCGCTGTTTAGGTGGAGACAGATGGTCTCAACGAGTGGAGCCGGAGGCAATAAATACCCAAGTCTACTGCAGAGTCATGTGACCCAGGTATGAACGCTTATGCCCACTTTATCTTTGCATTAAAAAGCCAGATGTTAGCAGTTGTTAGCATGTTTTTTATGCAGTGGGAATAAGGCTTTAGTTTTACTTTCACCTGTTGTCAGCAGTAGCAGGATGGTAAGCTCAGTTCCCAGTCCTCCTGTTTACTACCAAGGGCGGACCATTAATTTCACTATGAATAAAACCATGTCAATGTCCACATGACCATAGCTGTCTGCGGACATTCAATATGGAAAATATATCTGCGCCTTCAGTGTCATCAAGGAGGCAAAAAGGCACATTTCCCAAAATGTTTAATTATTATTTTGATGAATGAGCTAATGAATGTCTTTTCTGATCTGCCGTTATCAGTCACCACATATTGTGGTAACATACATCCCTGACGTTCTGTCGGAGTGGAGGGATGTGACAGTGAGTAGTAACGTGACATGAATGATAATCTAAAATAGAAGAAGCAAAGGCAAGTACTGTGACATCAAGGTCCTCTTAAAAAATCTGTTTTTCACTAGCTTTTGTTGTTCATATGACAACTTTTCCACGACAGGCAAACTTGAAATTTCTTTGCAATTTTTAATATCTGGCATTTCCATTTAAGTTTTTTAGCACACAAATAAAAAGTGTACATAAAAACACCTGAATGGAAACCTACAGAGACACAGAGATATACAGGTCTGTATTTTACTCAACTTGATGAAATGTTTATTTCTCAACCGGCCCTGAACAACTGGCTCCAGAGCGAAGTGTGTGTTTCTGTGTGTATGTGTGTTGCTAAAAGCCAATATATTTTTTTTGAAAAACAGCCTTCAAAGAAATATACACCTTTCAACAAACATTAAAACACCTCATCACCCCCAAACCACCTTCACCTCGATCCAGCACTCTGACGCATCACAGCTTTGCAGCGTTTGGCAAATCCTTAGAGTTTTTGGGAGTGTGCTCGGGGCTGGCCGTTAGCCTGTAATGCAGCGCAGTGTGACTGACAGAAAATGTAACTCACCCTGCGAGGTGGTGTGGGAAAATCCCACGAGTGACTGTGTTGAAGTAGTGTTAATCCCTCGAGAGCTGGACTCCTACATGCTGCAGTGTGTAAGTGTGTGAGTGTGTGTGTGTGTGTGTGTGTAGCAGTGAGAGATGATTAATTTAGGGATTAGGGTGGGAGGAGTGTGTGTGTGTGTGTGTGTGAGTGTGTGTGTGTGTGTGTGTGTGTGTGTGTGTGTGTGTGTACAGTAGTGTGTGTTTGTCTAAACAGTGCATTTATGTGTGGATACTGTGATGCAGTGTGTGAGTATGTTGGTGCATGTGTGTGTGTAGACTTTTTTTGTGTATGCAGGTGTTAAGAGCAGTATATTTGGGCTACCTGTAACTGCATCATACATCATCTGATTATCATCTAACTTTGCATTTGTTGTCATCAACTTTACATAAGTGGGGCACCAATTTGTCCTAGAAAATAATGACTATTTTTCTGATTTTGCCTGCACCACCATATGTGTATTTCAATTAATGCAACATATGATTGGCTCATTACTAAAGCGGCTACAAGCCATACAGTCTGCGGTGTGTTGAAGTCGAGCACAATGTTTTTGACAGAGTTGGCAGATCAGTATGCCCAGATGCCACTAAGGCCTAGCCCACCCAGACATTGGATTTTTAACCAGTGTGTTTTTGTACTTCATCCTCCAAAAAAAAAAAAAAAAATGCAGTCCACACTGTTATATAAAAAAAAATTCTGTCCAAACGAAAATGCAAAAAAAAACAAAGTAAGTGCTGCCAAGAACATACCAAATCCAAAGGCAGCACCATTAAAGTCACGCAAATAAGAAGAGGATTTTGGCCAATCAGAAGCCTAACAAAGAAGTTATTACTGGAAGGCTAACTGGAGCAGTGACCGCTGTTGCACAGTCTGACACCTCTGTTCTTCAGTATTAACTGTACAATTATGCGTGAATATACAAAAAACCCTGTAGGTAAGGTTGGAACCAGCACTTTTTTGGTCAAATCTGCCTTTTCATGAAATGCTCATTTATGACAGCTCCAAAACACTCTGTCATCTCAAGCCGAAAACTGTTCTCACTGTCTACACAGCAACACTAAAGACATAGTTTCTATAAACCTTTACCCTGGATGGAGTTAAACAAAAGGTTCTTTTTTAGTGACCTAAAACGCAGGTAGCATGTGGACAGAAAAAGCTAAATTTACTAAAATGCCTGTGTCCTTGTGGACTGCACCTAAAATGTTCTAAAGTATGGCTGCACTACACGTCTATGGTGGCATTTTGCGCAACTGAATGAGTCCACTCACATGACGGATACTGGATGAAGTAGAAAGAAAAAGGTAGAGGATGAGGTACACTACTGGTACTAGTATCACTTTAAGATCACTGGTATTGTAATTTTCAACAATACCCAGACCTAACATGCCGGTGCTTTGTTTACTGCAGGTTCTGCAAGGAATGGGAACACTGGTTACAACCTCAGGCGTTTCCTCCTCTCTTCCTCCACCACTACACTCTTAAATTCACTTCATTAACTCAGTTCCGCAGGCCTTAGTGAGCTCATTGTTGCTCTTTATTTTCTTGTCAACAGTGCAGTTTCCAAGTACTACTGTTTATAAAATATACAAAGGGGGATTTAGGCTCTTATTCAACATCTCTGTCATATGTAATATTTACCACAACAGCAGAGTAAATCAGACAAGCACTACAGATATTTACAGACACTGTATACAGACTACAGGTTTACCCAAAAGACCTCTGGCCATCAGGCCCAAAACAGCCCTGTGTAAAAACAATTTCTTCAAACCAGCGATATGTTATATGTATGTTTCATACGTATAATATCAATGTTTCAAAGTGCTGTAGTATATGAGCTGTCATGTTATCTAAGGGTTGAAAGATTGAAGATTGTGGGTGGCCTAGGCGAGATGGCCGCCAAGCCATAGACCACTTTTTGAAACCATCATGCAACAAAACCGATTGTTTTCAGCAACCCATCTCTGTGTTTCCAGTGGTGTTTGTGCCACCACTTGTGGCCATTTAATGCCAAACCTTGATTTTTTCCTAACCATAACCAAGTGGCTTTTGTGTCAAAACAGAATCAAACTTTTACCACAACACTGTTTAAACATAAAGATACAATAATTCCAATGCATTAAACTTATCTGCTAGAGCAAAAAATACAAATTCAGTGATTACTTATCTATGGTTTTTAGAAACACACAATGCCAGACGACTGGGTTGCGTTGGTATCGGCAAAAATGAGTAAATGAGACTTATTGATTTGGCAGACCCAAAAATTTTTTATCATACAAAATCTGTCTAATTTGGTTTGTCGATTGCGAGGTAAACGAAAGAAATATGGCGTATGTGTTACAAGGTAACCCACCAGAAATGTGTGGTTACATAAAGGTGTTTGGCTAACACAGCACCTTGTTAGATAAAGCTCTGACTTCCCATTTCCCCATGTGATGTTGCCCAACTGATCCACTTAGCATTGCATTTTGCTAAAAATGTTGTCTTAGATCCTCCGTGTTGAGAGAATAGTCCAAAAGTTCGGTGAAGTGCAACAAATCAAAATCTCTTTAAAACAGGCTTTGTTTTAAGTAATGCAGCTGATACAGAGAGATGTGATAGTGCTGTATTAGATAGTCTCATGAGACACAGTAGCACAGAGACATCATCAATCATGTCGGGACTGTTGTGTCTGAAAGGTCAAAAATGATGAGAGGGAAAATTGCCACTTCAGACAAAAGAGCCAAGTCATCCTCTATCTTTGGATGTGGACTCAAACCTCATTTCAACAACAAGAACCTCTCATCACTCTCTGACCATTGGGTCACATCCCTCTTCAACAGCAACAAGGGCGTCTTTATCCCCTCACTGACCTGACTGCAGAGACTAAAACTTTCTGCACTCTCTTTTTTCTGAAACACAGTGAGATGATGATCCTCACTACGTGCAGTTTGGTGCATGTAACTGGCAGCAGGGCATCCACTTATACTTTATATAACTGTTCTGAGATCTTACATTTCTCACCCTTCAGTCTGCTGACAGCTGAGATGAACAAGTATGTTCAAGACGGCAAAGCCAGCTTCACGTCCAGCCAGGAAAAACCCGAAGTTGATGCTTAATTTCAATCTAAAATAAAGAAGCTGGATGGGAATCAGACAGAGGGTTGAGAAGGGACTAGTACGGGAACAGAAAATTAATTGTACCGCAGTGGAAGAAAAAATAACACGAAGACTGTGCAGACATGCTAGTAGCTCTGTGAGGCTCGAGCTAGTATTTAATACTGACATCAGGATGCTGAGATGCCCGAAATGTCAATGCTAATATGCTGGGGTTAAGCACATGTAGTGTTTGCCAGGTTCACCGTCTCAGTTTAGCATGTTTTCATGTTAATAATTGAATATTAGCACTAAACATAAAGTACAGCCCATGCTGATGGAAATTAGGGGTGTAAATTACATTTTATCACTATATATACATATATATAAATATATATATATATATTCATATATTATTCTACAATATTTGCTAGTATCACAATGTCTGCCACAATATTTATTTGAGTGATTCATTCAGGGTGCTCAGACTGTGGGAGATGTGTTTTGACAAGAGTCGTGATACATATGTGCCGTGGGAATTTCAAAATAAAGGAGTGGCTTATAGATGACGATACTTATCCGTGTGTTCCTTTGCATTGATGATATTGGATGTTTGATCATTGAATGTAAATGGCAAATGGACTGTACTTGTATTGCGTTTTTCTAGTCTCATTGACCACTCAAAGCGCTTTGACACCACATTGTCACATTCATCCATTCACACACACATTCACACACTGGTGGCCGAAGCTACCGTACAAGGTGCCACCTGCTCCTCAGTAACCATTCACACTTTGATGACGCGGCATCAGGAGCAATTCAGGGGTCAGTATCTTGCCCAAGATACTTCAACATGTTGCTCAGAGGAGCCGGGGAACGAATCGCTGACCTTCCAATTAGAGGACGACCCGCTCTACCTCTGAGCCACAGCCGGCCAAGATCGATTTATTGTTGTACCTCTAATGGAAATGTCATTAGTTTTGCAGGTATTTAGTTTTGATTAAGCATTACACAAATGTTGGCACGAATATTCATCCTGAGAGGGACATGAATGTGTGCACCAAATTTTTTAATTTCTTTTATGTGAAGAGTATATATTTATATTGGTGAAATATTTCTTTAAGCTATACAGTTTTCAATGTGCAGCTCAAATCTTTCTGGAGATGTTCTCATCTTAAAAAAACAGCTTTCAAATTTGTGAGATAAACGTGGTGGATCTGTAAGTATTTTGGCCAACAAGTCCAGTTTCTAGTTTGGCCATTTTCATGTCCAAACTGTATTTCATATTGTCCAAACATACAAATAAATATCTTCAGCTCTAACTGCGAGTCACCCTTCTGGTCATAACTCAGTAAAAGCTGGGTTAAGAGGCAAGATGGCGGTTCTTGTGGCATTATCGTTAAATCTCTTTGTTCATGGAAGGGGGTATTGTGTTACCAAAGTGCCAGGGGAAGGAAGAGTGGGGAAGTTGAATTAGTGCTATGTACGATCTGTGGATTTGGCAAACAAATTCAATAAAGCAGCCTGGCATTTCCTCCCATCTTATCACTGCGGGGGAAGGAAAGATCGGAAGGAGGTGAAGCCGCTAAAAGCAAGGCGCTCGTCTTCCTGTGAGACTGCACTATTTCCTCTTTGTCTCTGTAAATTAGCTGGAGCTTTCTCTGGAAACTGAGCAGCCATTCATTCTTTTTTTCCATCTTTATCTGTCGTGCTTTTCTAATAATACACTGCTCTACCTCTCTTTTCCTTTCCTTTGCCCATTTTTGACTTCATTTCCACCTCTCTTCCCTGCTTCAGAGCTTTGTTATCTTCTACTTCTTCTCTCAATCTTATCTCTTCGCGCCTCTTCCTCTGACCTGACATGTCTCAGACTTCAGGACGATGCTTCACTCTGTGATACAAGCACCAAGATCTATTTTTACATCAGCCAGCAGCCAGTGATGCCGCAAAAATGCACGGCACCAACGTGAAGAGTACAACGGGCCACTGGAGCACTCACCGCATGTAATCCCAAAACCAACACACATTTACTACACACTCACACAAACAAACACACACTCAGTCAGACTGAAAAAGTCCTGAACCTCAAAACAAACTCACAGTGTTCATTTTAACTGAATCCACGTTTGCCATAAAAATAACAGCTACACCACAGGACCATCCCAACTGCTGTAAACAAACAGCCGTGTCATGATGGTGCAGTGATAGCTGCATCGCTTCCATGTTTATCTCGACATGGTAAATAAGCATAAACGTGATAAGATGGATGTCGAAGAGCATGTTTAACAGGCATGTGCTGCCCTCTCCACACAACACATTGCATATCACAGGTGGGGACACAGAACACAAAAAAGGTCTCTGACTCAAGCATCTGAAATGCCAAATCTTCTGGTTGCTTTACTCTTCTATGACAGTGAACTGAATATCTTTGGACCAAAACAAGACATTTGTGCAAGTCTTCTTGGACTTTGGGAAACACTGGTCGACATTTTTCACCATTTTCTGGCTTTTTAGGACAAATAACTAACTGATTAATCAAGAAAATAATCCCCAGATTGCAGCACTAAGCACAACTTGTAATTACACCCATATTTAACACTTTTATGTGTCTTAAAGTGACTCATCTGTTAAAAGTAATCTGCGCATCAAGAGCAACAAAACTGCAATACTCTGATACATGAGTCTAGTCAGCCATCATCAGTATTTTTCAGTTGTAACATTTACATTGTTTAATTTAGCATAGTATCGCTTACAATCAGTGTTACGTGGATTCATTAATTATCAACCTAAAAGGTCGAAAATAATGTTACATAATAAAATAGCCACTATGACATCACCCACTGGGTTTGTGGACTCTTGTTTTGAAGCTTCAAGTTTGGCATTTTGGCCATCTTGGAGTTTTGGAGCCAGGGGTGACCACATTGGGATGAGAGGGTGGAGTTGTAGAGGAATGAGGGGTGGATCAATAGACTGTGGCGACACCTTGCAGTCAGCCTGTCACTCAAAGTGTCCCCACATCAAGCGTCAATGAAATCTTAACGGGAGAGTAATATAAAAAGTCATCTACCATACAGTTGAATGTTGAAATTAGCTAAAGAAACCAAAAACATATTTTGTACCAGACAGTAAACATGTTTATGTCTGCTGTTAGGTTTGGCATCTTAACATGGGGGTCTATGCAGACTCTCATTCTTGGAGCCAGCCTCAAGTGGCTATGAGAGTAACTGCAGGTTGCCGCTTGGCATGTAGCCATGTCGAATTTCTGCATCAGCAGTTTTATAATACTAAAAATGACTACCGTGCACATTTTTACACGTTCTGCTTAGCGAGTGACGTCCAGTGACTTTAAAGTGCCACTCGTCTGTCATCGTGACCTCCACCTTGAGAGTGCCTTGGTTGTTAGAATGAAGCCAGGTTTGTTTAGAGTTTAATGGGGGAAGTGGTAAACGACCAAGACAGCAGCAGACCCAACCTATTAAACACCTTAGAG
Source organism: Plectropomus leopardus (assembly GCF_008729295.1). Classification (NCBI taxonomy): domain Eukaryota; kingdom Metazoa; phylum Chordata; class Actinopteri; order Perciformes; family Serranidae; genus Plectropomus; species Plectropomus leopardus. The sequence continues at coordinate 13,804,128 of NC_056473.1, read as the reverse complement.
GGATCTTTATGGAAGTCAGAGCTCCAAGGGCACTCAGACTCACTTCTTCACAGCGTTTGTTTACAAGGTGAACAAGCTGCTGAGGGAGTGAGAGGCGACTGGATATGGCAAGAGAATTGCTTTGCCCCTGGAGGAAGCGCTTCTGCTGCACTGCTTTACTTCTGAGGACTGCGGAGACGGCCTTCAAGAGGAGTAAAATCTGTCGGCATTACCAGCCTCATCTCGATTTCACTAAACCCCCGAAACTGGGGCACTTGGGAGCTCGCTCACTTGAAAATGACTCCCTCGCTCTCTATTATTTAAGCGAGGATTTCATCCTTCTTCTCTCATCTCCCTCCTCCTCTCTTCCTTTACTCTCCTCTTTCTCTGTTATCCTCCCCCCTTCCTTTTTATCTCCAACACCCCCCCCCCCCCGATGTGCCCCCGGTGCTGTAGAGGGGTGGGTGGGATGGAGAGAAGATGAAGGCAGGGAGGCAGGGTGCTGCAACAGAGCGCTTTCATCTTCTCTCTACAGGCTTGTTGCATCAGGGGGAAGACACAGCGAGTGGCTGCTGTGATACAGCACAACCAGCACATCAGTACTGTACACCACAGACGTATTTTATATACTTTTACACAACTATTTTGATATTTTACTTCTCAGGAGCAGAAATGTAACTACAAAATCAGGTCAAGCAACATCCACAGAATCTGTTCAAGTAATTACAGAAACTGTTCACTGTAGGCAGTCACCAGTAGGAGTGCCTCAGTGAGGAAAATTTCCTATTGGTTAATAAAGTCGTGACAACACCAGTGTTACCAAAGTAAAAATATTTGTCGATGATGTGGTAGTGGGACGATCAAATTAAATCAAAGAACACTTGCTGTGATTGGCTACAAGCAACATCATAAAAAGGTCTGTTTTCTAGATCTGGATACAAGAAAAGATCAAATGCAGTTATTGTTTGACTGGAGAAGTGTCAGCACTACTTGGCACCGGGTTGTTTCAGTCAATACCTCAAAGGCATTTGACACTGGTAACACTGACTGCCGTGGCAAGCTTAATATTGAGATTCTTCTGCCTCCTTCTTTAAAATTGGCGGAACACATAATTTTTTTTAGTACTGAGTAAAGGAAACAGAAAGCTATGGTGGTCATAGTTTTTTATTCTTATTCTGTAACACTGAATTATCTTAAAACTGAACTACATGTATATTTCATTTTTGCAACAATAACTACGGTAGCTTTCCTTGCATTAGCCTTAGAAGAGGAAGAGGGACGTGAGATATCTGAGAGAGGACTGATTAGTGACACTAACTGACACTAACATGCTCTGCTTTGTCTGGTGGGCTCAGTGCATTAAATACAGCGACAGCACACAAACAGGTGTGTGTACAATAAAATGACAAACCAACCCAGAGCATCAGCCGTCATACTCAGTCTGGGAACAGCAGCTCTATATGTGAACAAGTTCAAACCTCCACCAGCCACTCCCCACCTTTTCATTCCCCCACCCACTCTCACCCACGGACAGCCACACGCTCAATGGCACATCTGCACCATTCATCCCATCATTCATTTGCTCTGCTTTCAATGGCGAGACTAAACGTGACTGTACTTCATTTGGTTGCCGGGGAGAGGGGGTCGTCTGCTGTGTTTGAGTGCATTTCAGCACAGACCTGTTGAAACCTGATGGATGAGGCTTACATTCAGGTGGTTAGTGTGTTGAAGTTATGTTTTGTGAAAGCGTACAAACACAGTGATTAGGAAGGTGATTTTGACACACAAAGACGTGCACAAACAAAGACAAAAGCAAAGCAGTATGGATGACTTCATGTTAATCTGATAACATGACTATTACTCAACTTGCACAGCAGCTGAGCCAAATTCCAGCTCGACTAAATGCACAGTTACAATTGCAATTATCTACTTTAACAACCTGCTCTGTAAACAGCTTGATTGATGAAATAGTCATTTAAACTTTTTATAGAGTTACGGGCATATTGTATCTAAACAATGAGACTAAACAGAGTAATATACTAGGTTTTTTCTTTTTATCTCATGACCCAGTCTCCCATATCCTGAGGTGTGACTGTGTATCTCTTTTTTCTTTTTTCTTTTTTTTTCCGCCTCAGGGCATTTTGCTGAATCTGGTAGCATGCCAAACATGATAAAGCTTCCTGCTAACACAGACAGCCCGATCACTGCAGCCCAGTTGTTGTTAATTGTTTCCTTCAAGCTGGCAGTAGTAAAGTCTATTCCCAAGGATATTTTTTGATATGACTGCTAGACACAAGAACATTTTTAAACTTTACATTTTTTTTTGGTTCATCAAGTTGTGGGTTATGAAATGGCTTCTGGCCTTGCACAATTATGACCCTCTCAACAATCGATCACATTTTATATTTACTCTACAAAGCCTGACTATTACAGCCCTGACACACCGAGCTGACCGTTGGCCGATGGTTAATGTTGAGCCATCAATGGGTGTCTGTTGCCCTTGTTTTTGCGGTTTGTCTCATACTATTGGCACAAGTTGTCCTTTTTGGCCATTTTAGCATGATGAAACAGCGTTGGGGACCACAGAGCTTATCACTGAATTAAATCACTCTGATCGGCAGTCTATTTAACGGCATAAGAAGAGAAACGTAAGTGAGGAAGGCAAATAAAATGACTAAAGCCAAAGATGGTGTGATGTCAAAATAAACATATTTTAGGTCAAATTATAATTTTTCGCCAGTGAGCTCTTTAGCAGAAATGATTCAAAATTGTTTGGTATTGTTTGCTATCACACTAAATATCAATTGTTCTTTCAACATCGGGTTGTGTTATTAATGTGCTTACTGGCTAACTAGTGTCTTCAATTCATCCTGACAGTCTTCCATTTTCCACTTTTTAATTACTTTTGTGCTAGTTGGCTGTCATCTTTGCCATGTGATCAGAGCAACGTTTTGGTCGAGACACAGGTGACATGAGGTGACGCAAAAATTGGTCTTTGTCGCCAATAACTCTTTGACGCTGGTTTGTTGTGACTAGGCCTTTACATGTATCAGAATCTGGTGTGTGGTGCTGACAGTGTTAACTGGAACGATACTCTGCTACTTATTTTTAAAACCCACTTGAAATTCATATACATTTTTAAGCACTTCTAAAGCATATGTCATGCAAGAGAGCCCATGAAATGGTCATAGTTGTCAAATCAACATTTAAAGTTTGTTGACTGACTCATTATATCAAATGATGTACTGATGTACAAAAAACAGTCCATCACGGGCTAGCTGACAGACTGGTTTTCACTAATGCTAGCTAGCTAACTAGCATTAATGATGATAACACAGGCCTGGCTTCAAAAAGAAATGCATTCTGATATTAGCGGGTGTGCATGTTAACTTGCCATTGTAGGAACATAACTGTTTGTTCCCATCTTCCAAAACCTGTTACCAGTAAGACAAGATGTTGAAAATAATAATAGTGAAACTCAAATAATTTGCTTGCGTGTCTCTCTTTTTTCGTTTTGAAAATGCAATATACAGTATGTTTTCTAACTCCCACATGTGATGCACGCCAATTTGGAAAATGCTTTTCTATATAATTTCTGAAATCTCTTCTCTCCTGATGTTTGGTCCTCTGTGTGACACCAGATGCTGCTGTCATGCACCGAGGCTACCAATTAGTGTGAGGCAAAGCTTCCCCAGAAACTCACAAACAAAAGTGGAATTTGTTTTCTTTAGAGACTTAAAAATAACTCTTCAAAGGGTGGATCACAACCGCAGAATACAGAGAAAAAAGGTAATGAGTAACATGCTGGTTTGTGTGTGTTAGAGACAAAATGAAGAAGGCAGAAAACAGGACAGATGTAACTTTAAAAACAGAAACTTTCTAAGAATGAAAATGAAATTCTAAACAATTTAAAAACACTTTGTAAATGACAAATACACATATTGATAAAACTAATTAAAACGGACAACCTTTTCTGTTTTGATAGACGGAGCTTAATTAGATCCACTCTGATTGATGACAGTCTAGTGAACCGGCTTAAATAGATGAGATCACTAACGCAGATCCAGTTTGCTCAATTGCTGTCATCATCACAGATGGCCTCGTGTCCGACCACGACTCCTAATGTCGGTAATCTCATCTGTGTCTGATTGCTGTGACACTGCATAAGCAGGCTCAGATTGAATCAGGCCCATTCAGACTATCAATTTCCTGTCGCGAGCCGTTAGCTAAATCTGTTGGGTGGAGTTGTGTGGAGTCAGCAAAAACAAGAAAAAGTGACACGAAAGAGGGATGTGGATACTTATCAGTGCATTTCTTAAGTGATATTACATTTATTCGGGGCCACTGCACAAAAGATAAAGGCATAGTTTACCATATTACAGATGTAACATAAATATATACCAGAAAATTTACTTAGTCATGCTTTTATTCAACTATAATGCATTAAGTTAATTTATCCCTGGGGATAAATTCAAAGGGACAGCTTAGCCCATTAACAAAAATACAAATTCTTGCTCCTACCTGTAGTGATATTTATCAAACTAGATTGTTTTGGTGTGAGTTGTAGAGATGACTGCCTTCACTCCAATATAATGGATCGAAATGAAACTCAAATAAAATGGATTTAAAAAACTCAACAGTGACGTCTCTTCTGTGCAGTGATTCAGTTTGCGGGTGTAGTTCAGAAGAAAGAAAATAGTTCCTACATAAAACTGCGCACAACAAGGTCTGTGGATTATCTTGAGTAACCAGGTCATGATTTCTGGAAAGAGACATTGCTGTTGAGTTTTTCAAATGTATTTTTTTAGTGCTTTGAGCAACACAAGCCCAGTGCCATCTAGTTCCATTATATTGGAGAGTCATCATATACCGTAATCCCCAGTCATACCTTTTTAGGAAGGTATGAAGGTATGATATATTACATATGCACAAGCCTAATACTGTCTTACATAACTGACACAACAATCAGTCAACCTGCAATAACATGTGTTTAAGTCACTTTGCTTTCACAACACCTTGAGTGATTCTCAGTGAATGTGGAAATACTGTGTTTGATGACTCGGCTCAGAGAGAGCATTTTATCCATGAGAGAACCATTAAAACTCAAAATGCACAAAGAAACAGCAAGCATATCAGACATAAAATAACCTGAGCAGAGGGGCTACAGAGAGGCGCAGCGAGAGCAGGAGACATGGCCGCTGATATCACCCTGAACCACGTCCAGGTCAAGTATACGACCACAGAGTGTTTGAGAACACAGTGTACAGCTGTCTGCGGGGATAAATGCACACTGTACTGAGCTTCCTGAGAGAGGAAAAAGGAGAATGCTCCAGAGAAAGACAGAATGAGAAGGAGATGGGGATAATCCAGCGAGCAGATGTTTGGGAGCGCATCGAGGAGCGCTCGCTGCCCAGAGGATACGGATTATAGGGATGGAAGTGCTAACAGGAACATAGAGGGCCTGAGGTGGGCTACCTGATTAGCAAACACACACCCAAGATAGCTGGCCAATGCAGCGGCTCTCTGAGGTAAAGGCAGCAGCTATTGTTAAGCCACATGTAATGAAAGAGACTTGTTCTGCTGCAGGAGAAAAGCTGGGATTTAAATCAGCAAAGGTAGTCTGCAGAGAAAGTAGTATGAGAATACAAAAGTAGGACATTTTACCAAAAATAGGGCTTTAATGAACATGAACTTAAATCAAAAGGGAGTAGCGTCTTCAGCCGTGAGAGCTGATGTGACCATTCACTGAGGGAGGCACAGACCTATGGTGTAAAGTGCTGTGCAATAAACCCAGCAGAGACCAGTCTTGATAGCAGAGAGCTTTTGGTTGTCTCATTGTGATTTAAAGACCAAGGACACACTCCGTCGTGGGTGAAACGTCTCCTATTCCTCTGGTGCTGGGGAGAGCTGACTGCTAACACGTTCTGACAGGCACCTCTCTTCCACGCAGAGGTTAGTATCGCGCGCGCACACACACACACACACACACACACTAATACAGAGCAGTGGAAACCGGGCAGTGTTGCCCTCATTCAGCAGCTCCGCTACACACATGCCTCGAGTGACAGTGCTGTAATACATGCTTCCTTTGCCAACCTTCCAGCCTCGTCACAGGCCTGACAGCTCCAAGTTGGTCTGTCAGGTTCAGAGGGTTCACCCACAGCAGCCGCTCCACTGTTACTGTACAGTAAGAGTGTCTACATACACAAAATTCACAGGAATTAAAGCCTAAAAGTGAGCAGTTAGCCCCTTTCACACTGCCTCTTCAAGGAGGGAATTTCACGCCGTTATTCCGCCTGCCATTCTGTATATAGGGTACGATCGTGGAAAAGGGGGGACACAGATGACTCGCCGTTAAAGAAGTATTTCACTGATATGAAGAAGGCCCTCACATAGAAATAAGGGCATCTATGCAGTAGAAAGAAGATACTTTTGCAATTGGTGCTTTGTGATAAGAGAAAACGAAGAAGCTTTTGCTCAAGAGGTAGAAAACCTACAACTACCAGAATGCATCTGGTAGGTGACGTAAAACAACCTTGTTCGTTAAACACAATGGCAGCCGGCCAGATCTTAGAGCAATAGTGAAACGTCAAATGACGGAAATTATGTGAAACGATGCCTAGGACAGCCGGCAGGATGGGACCATGGGCAGCACGGATGTGACGTTTTGACAATATGTTATGCATGCACTCCAACGCGAGTGTTTTAAAAAAGTATCTGATAGCAGTTAGCAGCTAACTAAAAGAAGAACAACAGCAAACCAAAATGTCTGCAAATTGGAAAAACAATGAGATTCAGGAGCTCCTTACCTGCGACAATATTAGTTGCCATTTAACAGGGAATGTAAATTAAATTGTACATTGTTTTTTGCAATCTCATGCCTTTGTTATTGTTTAGAAAATGCTGCCAACACATATGTTATATTTCACACAAGAAGCCAGCGTTGTTGTGTAACACCCTACAAAGGATTTGATTCCACGATGCTGGCATGTTGTCTAAAATCAAGCACAGGAGCACTATGATGTTGTCTGGTTTGGTTTGGTTCTTTGCAAAAATGCAAAAGCACCATAAGGAAGTGACTTAGTTTTGGCCTTACAATGCGATCTCTGTGTAAAAAGCGGCTAGTGTCTGCATGCATGGACTACACAGGATTTAAAGCTTAATAGTGAGTAGCTGTCTCTAGTCCAAGGGTCTACGGCACTGGGCAGCTTCTCAAGCCCTTACACACTTAACAACACACAGGCTTTTGAACACACACTTTCAAAAGCAGAGGGCCGAGGCACTACCTGGAGCCATCTATCAGCCACAGGAGACAGGTCTTGTCCCTGAGGGCCTGGTTAAGAGTAGTGGGGGTGGGGGGCATTTGGATGGGAACCATCTGGTGAAGGGAGGGGGGGGTCTGCTTGGCTACTAATGCAGCAGGAAGGTCTGCTGGCCACACCACCAGAACAAAGACGGGCTGTAATCTGGCCCCTGCGGCCCCGCAGGAGCCCTCAGTGTGTCTGCCCCCCAGATACAGCACCACACAGCTGGGGTCAGTCTCCAAACCTCAGTTGGTCTTCAGGAGGATTTGAAGCAGGGATGTACGCTTGTCATGCGAGAGCCCACATCACTTATAGTCATGTCTGAAGCAGGAAAACTATGTGCCTATGTGCAAAAAAATGAGGTTTATGACCAACAGTGAGTCCAAGAATGAGAGCAGATATCAGTTTTGTGGCATTCAAGATTTTTCCAGTATGTACTGGACAACAGAGAGCACAACACCTCAGGCCAGTTGCCAGTTAATAGAGGTCAAAATAATGAGTACGACTGGGTAAAAAGTCGGGTGCAGTCACCTGCAGCCAGCATGTCCATCAACAGCTGTGGACCTTAAATTAGACGAGACTTTAAATCATTTCCTGAATACTTTTTCAAAACTTTTGAGGTAAATAATGGCTTTTTCCCATGCAGAGCATGAGGTTTCTTTCTTCGAACTTTCCTTTTGTTCAGATTTATGAGTCTGAGTCGAAGTCTGTCCAGCTTACATCAGAAACAAGCATGGAGTAAATGTGCGTTTCCAGACTCATCTTCCCCCGATGATTTAGCCGTCTTTGTTATATTATTGATGATCCCACATGATGTCAAGGATCTATATTTTCATCTCCACATACAGCCTGATAATGTGATAGCTGTTTGAGCTACAGAGGACTTGAAGAGCAGCTGCTGAAGTTAAAATCTGATGTAACATAAACCTCCAATCTCTTCTCCTACAGGTTATCTTAACTACCCAAGAGACAACAAGGGGTTATAGTGATGTTGTGATAATTTTTTTTAGGACTATGCACTTAAAGACAGGCAAGAAATGAAAATCCAAACATACAGTATTAAAAGGAAATGGCTGGGGATAACATTTTTTTGGTATCATTAACCTATCCTACGGAAACAACAAACACAACAATGTGTTAGTCCGTCTCTCAATGCCTTCCAACTTCCCCAGCCTGCTAATTTGCTACTTTTCTTATCTGTTATAACCGAGGACATAAATCTTTAAAAAATGTTCACAAGGCGCCCAATAGCTCACCTTATAAAGCTGCTGCCTCATGTACAAAGGCCTTTGTTGCCTGTGGCCCTTTACTGCATGTCATCCCCTTTCTCCTTCCCATTCATACTCACAGCTGTTTTTTTTTTTTTTTTATTTCTTGTCTTTTAGGCGATTGTCTTACATATAGTTTTTTACCTTACTGCTCTGGGTGCCTTACGAATAGCCCCTCAGGGACGAACAAAGTGTTTTTTTAATTCAATTGAATTGAATTGTTGTATCAAAAAAAGCACAAGAAATTATCTTAAAAAACTCTGTTAGGAGCACAGAAGGAGGTGGTGGAACCTTTTTTTCCACAGATTAACAGATTATCTGCCTCGTACTACTGTCAGGATACAGTGACAGTTTCAGCAAATATGGCAAAAGAAGTAATTTTTTATGAAAGTTACCTACTTTGATACTTTTAATGATCGATTGATCTTTTTGGTCTGGCTTTCATGTCGTGTCTTACTATCAAAATTGTATGGCTTTTACTTCTTCTATTTTTTAAGATCCATTTTTGGTTATTTCATGTGTTGTTCTTGGTTTTTGTTTCTTCAATCAAACTACAACGCACTTTGAATTGCATTTTATTTGTTTAAAAGGCTGCTATATAAATATACTTTTACTGATTGATACTGAATATTAAATCAATGTAAAATGGATACATAAAATATACATAAATCCCTATGCAGAATTAGATTCAAATAATTCCTGTAAGTTTGATCAGTCGAATTTCATCTGGTGTATACATTTAGCTGTCTGAAACTCAATAGGCTGCAGTGTTGAGACTGGGAATAAAAAGGAGCATCTGAGATCACCTGACTGCACAACAACAACCAGACCGCCAGACACAAATGGCCGCAGAAGCCAAGTCCTTCCCATCAGCTCGCCAGCTGTCTTCCCGTCAGCACTATCCTGATGTACAGTCATATCTCTACTGTCGCCTGGCTCTGAACGCAGCTCACATTACACACGACTGCAGTTACTGGCCATCTGCGGTACGTTATTAAAGGCTTTTTCATGACAAGAAATGATTCCAGCAGGCGATCAGAGCATACAGAGAACTGTTAGATGATACCGCTAGCGTGATGTAAAGCTGAACGTCATTGTTTGCCATGTGGCTGCGCTGCCGTACTTCTGAGAAGCAGTCACACTCAGAGGTCCAGTGGCTACAAAGGCAGCACTGTGGCCAAAAGGTCACATGACTGATCCCTGCAGCAGCCCGCGTCTCCATCAAGAGCTGAGGGTCGTTGATCACGACAATAAATCTCTGTGTGCTCCCTCATAGTGAGTCAGCTCAGTACTGAAAGTGTTAAAAAGGAGTGTTGTTCCCTTAAAGCCACAGACATACACACATACACACACACACATGCACACACACGCACACACACACACACACACACACACAGCTTGTCAATGAAAGAAGAGTCTGGTGAAGGTCAATTGAGTCAAGCAGTCATAAGCTGGCAGGTTTTGAGCATGTACAAGTGTGTGTCTGTGTTTGTATGCAGCAGAATAAGAGGATCAGGCTAAGGATGCTCTTAAAAATAAAAATGACACACAAACAGGGGAAGATGTTATGGCTAAAATCAGTATCAACATATTAATACAGTAAGCGGAGCTGATCATCGACCGACAGAAATGTCGTCATTTATCATTTTAAAGGGAAAATACCAGACATGTCTAAGCTTTGGCTTGTCAGTTGTCAAAGATATGCTGCTGTTCTTTGCCTTATGCAATAGTGTATTAAATAAATTTGGATTCTGGAATGTTATTTTTGAAATGTCTTGGACAAAACAAGCACTTTAAAGATGCAACCTTTTCCAACATCCAAAACAAAAAACAAAATTGCATCACACAAAGAGCAAAGTCAGGCCTCAAACAAAACTATGCATGAATAAAAAGCAAAGACAGGACTAAGAGGGTTTCGAGCAATGCAAATACGTAAACCAAAATTAATAGTATAAAGTCAGAGTTTGTTTGCCAACATGGATATCAAATGTTGGTTCAGTGTTAAGGAGCAAGAGTACTCCACATTAGCTCAACAAAAGACTAAAATAGCCTCTGCCTGCAATGCTGTTGACCTTGCACTTCACTTAAACATGATGTGAAATGCAGAGCTGCTGATGTCCACACACTGCATCCACCACAGAGGAACCAACAGGAGAGGAGAGGTCGACAGATACAGAGGTGAAGAGGAAGCTCAGGCTGGATCAAGCTTTTCCTTTTTATTCCTACACTCACTAAAAGCTTATTTTCTTTGACTTCCTCCTGAACAGAAAGGAGCTTTAACTGGTTAGTGTTAAAACTGAGGGAAATAATCCCCTTTTGGATTTTGCCTCAAAGCTCACCCCATGGTGCTGTTTAAGATCAGCTTATCATGTTTAAATTTTGTCAATCAAATGTGGAAAGCACAATATAATTGATTTTTAAAATATTTACAAAGAGCATGGTTTAAAAAGTCATATTTCACTCGCCGGCAGGTTCCCCTCCCTCCCTCCATTCATGCAGTTGGCAATAAGCTTCTTAAGTGAATCCAAAAAGAGTGACTTATCGGAGTCTACAGGCACTTACACAAATGTTCTCAAATCGTGGCCCAACCAAAGAATCTCCTGCCAGTGAGACATAGCTCATCCGGAGAAATGTTTTCCTTTTATTCCAGAGCTTCTTCACTGATGCTGGTACAGAGCTAATGTCAAAGTCAGCACATCTAATGCTTATAGCAGAGTCCTTTGCTTGTCGACACAAATACAGCTTTAACTTTAACACTTGACACAAACTGTCAATGTTTTTGACTGACATGTGCCAAATAATTCCAATCTTTGTTTTGCCACAGAACTCCTTTTGTCACATTGTTTTGTTTCTGTCTTGGTTTTACGTTATTGGAAATTAGAATTACCGCCATGCAGTTGTATGCCTCCATGTACCAGTAAAGTTGCACTCACAGTTTACATCCATGTCTCTGAAAACATGGATGCTTCACACACATTTTACCCCCAGCATCGCAGAAGGTGTAGACAGTCAGCAGTTTCAAGGTGGGCACCCAAGATTAGTGTCACCAAATCAGAATCTGACCAAATGTGTCCCCTTCTGTTCCTGAGATATGATGTTGTGTTATGGCCAGGAAAGTGTTTTTGCAGAACATTATGATGTCACAGTTGACCTTTGACCGCTTGGAAACAAAATGTCAGCACTTCATTATATCGTATTAGATATTCGTGTTAAATCGTAGTGCATGGATCCCTGAGTTATGGCCAAAAACATTACAGTGACCTTGACCTTTGACCTTCAATCACCAAATTCTAATCAGATAATTCTTGAGTCCAAGTGGAGGTTTGTGCCAAATTTGAAAAAAACTGACTCAATGTGTTCTTTGGATATCACGTTTACAAGAATGAGATAAATGCAGGGTCATAGTGACCTTGACCTATGACTATCAAAATCTAATCTAGTCAAAGTGGATATTTGTCCACTAAAATTTGAAGATATTCCCTCAAGGTGTTCTTGAGATATTGCATTTACGAAAATGGGACAGACAGACAGACTGACAGACTGACAGACTGACAGACGCACGTACAGACGGACGTACAGATGTATGGAAGGACAACCACAAAAAACAACGCCTCTGGCTATGGCTATCACCAGCACAGAAACATTATGAAGGTTGTTTACTGTGTTCTTGGTGCAAAGGCTCAATTTATACTTTGCCACATGCAGATGACAAAAAAAGCAAATTGCATACAGATTCAAAACTTGGGCATGTTTGCACTGTAATATCATTACTGTAATATATTTTGTGAATCTAATCTTGAGGTGGGGCAATTAGCTGTTGCAAGTGATGCAAAATTCATGATATTATCAGCAGCTGTAATCCATTCTTCATGAATTCACCCCTGAGTGTGTAATGAGTAACTGATATCATTTTTCAGAGTAATTTGCAAGTAATTTTTCTGTGTCTGGAGTTAGATAGCTGCAAACAGTCACCAAGCAGACCAATTTACAGAAAGCAAGAGGAAATAAGGACTCAAGAAAACATCAGGGAACCAACAAACTAGCTTGAATGAATACTATTTCTGTGACTGGTATGTATTTAAAAATCCCCCCCAATAAGCCTTGCTGACAGTCTTATTTGACTCCGCCTCAGGCAACGATTCAAACTCTCACAAAGCTTCAGTGCAGCAGCGGCAGCATCTGACCGAAGCAAATGCTTCTGTAATTGGCATTACAACTTGTGGAAACCAAAGAATTTGGCTGGTTTAACTCAGCAGCCTTGTTACTTGGCTGCCGTTAACTTTTTACTCAAGAGAGCTGCTTCTCAAAGAAACCCGTCAGGCCCCGGGGCATTCACAGCAGCACTATAATGCCTTCCCATCCAGCTGTTGTTCATAGGATTCAAACGGTGCATTAATGTGGACGTCATGTTCAGCTGTCGGAGATTGGTGTAAAAGCTACAGCGAACAGGAGAGCAGTTGATGTTATGTGTTGTTTATAGTTTGTGAGCAGCTGGATGGTGAGAGTCACAAGTTCAAACAGTGTGATGTCACAATTTTAGCGTGTGTGGTTGCATATTTGTGTCATTGTCAGGTTATCCCATACATAAAAGGAGCTTTTCAAAGATGCATGGCAAAGAATTGCAGGACTCTCTAAAAACATGGTATTTTTGTTGGATAGGTCCTCGTTTTGAAAGAAGGAGCGATGCACACTTTGGCAAGATCGGTGACCGTCTCAGCCCGTGGGTGTGAGTTCATACTTTGTATGATAATCTGCATTCACCTTTGTAAGAATGCAGAACAAAAACCATGACAGTTTAAATTTTATCTTGACAGACATTTACACCATAAGTCAATGCAGAAAAGCACAAATAGGTGCATTAAAATGTAACTGAATGCAGGAAATGAAGTGTTTGATGCTCAAAATTTTCTACTGTGGGCAAATCCCCAAAGCTGAGCTGCTGAAGTCATTGTAGCATGCATGACATTGTTAAACCTGCAATGCTGTTTCTAATATACCATTAACCTACTTAGAAAAGTCTTGCTGGATTGAAATACTTCCCATAGAATAATGAATACATAGGAAATGAGTGCCCTTCTTGCTGGAGGACCCAATGACACTTGTTGCGCAGTCGATACCAACACATCAGTGGGCTACAGGAGATGAAGTGTTAAATAATAAACAGCTTTTGTAGTTGTAGGAAGTTATCCCAAGAAAAATGTTTTGTGTGGCAATACTCCCAAACAGGGGTAGACTCACTTTTCTTTTTTCTAGTCCTGTAACGTTATCCCCACCATTCATAGTCACCATCAGAAGCCCAGCTGCCTGTTCTACTAGTAGAGACTGGCCTCTTGCGGTGCATGCTGTGCATCTCCATATCAGTTTAATAGAAAGAGGAACATCTGTATTTTTGACGGTATTGTAAATCATACCTACGGGATTTCTAAATGCCACACTATACCCTAAGAGGTTAATACCACACAAGCCTATTTTTGGATTACCATTTTGCTAGTTTATCTAAAAATTGGTGAGACCACTCCATGCAAGCCAGTCAAAAATGCACATCAGGCACACAACAATCAATGTATTATAGGACATAAGGCACCAGTCCTGGGTAAAATACCAAGTTTCAAAGAATTACAAAATGTTTTCCTGATTTTGGTTCATGAAAATCCACTTACTTTACTTGATGTTTATTCCACGCTATTGATAAACATATCACATACTGTGTAAAATAATTCCAAATGATACTTGTGCAACACTGCTCTAACTGCCATTTATGCTGCTGGCTCTAGATATACTCTTTCTTTTTTGGCAAACACAAAAAACATGTTATACAGGTATTTTAGATCACTGAAGCATTTTGTGATACCAAACTGTCTCCTACATCTGGCAAATTATCAACAAGGGCACAAGAAAACAACTCAAAACAACACAACACACTGGTTGTGAGAGATGGAATTTTTCTCATAACTCCGTTCGCTTGTTCATCCCTGTGACATTTCAGCTTTGCACCTTGTTTCGCACACCTATGTCAGACAGTTGACTGATGGGGAAGTGATTACACAAGACACAGTCATGCTCCCACACACAGCTTACTAGCCACCAAACAGTATCCAGTTCCTCAGAGAGTAATGTTCCTCTATCTGTGTTATTATCAAAACAAGCCTCTGAGTCCTCCCAGTGCTGTCGCCTCCAGCACCTGACAGGCATTCAGTCACCAGCGTCAAATCATCACGTGCAGAGAAGTGCAACTGTACCTGTGTGATGGTCAACCACAGCTATGCAGTGAAGCAATACCGCCTAAATATCTCTCAATTTTCTCATGTGTAATACATCCCTCGTTTGTTACTTTGCAAGAGATTCTTAGGATGTATGACATAGCATCAAGCAGTAGTCACATGCCTCAAAAGCTTCTATTTTGCAGGAATTTCTAAATAAAATGTAGTTTTAACAGAGATTATTCATTCTTTATGTAAGAAAACTATAAACACAAAAGCAGCTGCAGTTACAAGGACGTCTAAAAGGTGATTCATGATTCCCAGATGACAAATCGTATATCCACTGCCTCATTTTACTGTACAGACCTCCACATGGGACGCACATGGTGTCAACATGCACAGCTGCGTGTCGACATGACATCCCCATACGTCCTGACAGGAAGCTGTGCACTGCCGAATAAAATGGCTGCCAGAAAACAACAAACTACACTGAGTTATATGTGTAAGAGAACATGTTGCCCTTGAACAGACCTTCTCAAAACATGAAATTCCAAATGAAATTCCATAATCCATAATCCGTTATTGATTTATAATCCAGGGCGGATTAGGGGACAAGCCACTAGGTTCTTTTATTTCCATCAATGCAGAAACTTGACACACCATTTCTGGGTCAAATAACATCCATAAGAGTCATATGTGGTAAAGCTGGGGCTAAATATAGGTTTTCCTGCACGTCGCAGTATTCCAATTTCAGAAAGACATTTCTATAATCCATTTCATGCCTCGTCTCATGAGCTGACATTCCAACGCTAGAGAAATAACCTGCTGACTTCTCTTCAGATTTAATCTGGATTTTGTCACTTCCTCTCTGTAGCCGGGTCGTCTAATTCACAACATATGAACCACATTCAGCTTGGCGTCAGCTTGCTGCTTCATCAGTAGGAAATTTTTCACTAAACAGGACTAAACATGGTAATTTGTTGAGGAACAAAGGTCAGCAATAGAAAAATATTTCAGTTCTTAATGAAGGCATGTCCATGGCTACAGTGCTACAACAAGTCTTGATCTCAAAGTCATACGTTTCTTGATCATTAATTGTGCTTTATTAGCCTGTTTGCCATCAAACATCTTTACCATCTTATAGTTCTACAATTTACGAGCCTTGAAAAGCCATCTTAACAAACAAGCTCCAGCACTTCTTCAAAAGAACATTGTCTAAGTTGCCCAACATTCATCTCAGACTGGACTTGTGGTCTGCTTTGGTCTTGAGGCCCAGAAACCAACATAAAAACTATTGGTGACAAACAACTGTGAACCACTCTGCTAAAGAGCCCAATGGCTAAAAAAAATAATCTAATATAATATGACAAGTTTGACTTAAGTCTTTTGTTTTCTTTCTTCCCTTCCGTTTCTCCTCTCATGCACTGAGCTATACTGCCAGTGATTTCATTCACTGACGGGCTCCACTACCTCCAGCTGAAAAAAAGACCACAAGGGCCAACGAGGACCGAGTTGTGCCAATGGTGCAAGACACACTGCAAAAACTAGGGCGACAGATGCTCACCAAAGGCCTGAGATTGACCAACAGCTGACCATGGTGTGTAAGGGCCCTTATGTGTTTACTTTTGTCTCTTTTCCATCAAATGGTCCCAGGAACTAAAGATCCCCAGGGAATCAGAAACAATGGTCCCTTTTCAACCACAGGAAGTTTCCCCAGGAACTAGTAATATTTTGCAGAAGTCATTGTCTTTCAACTGCAGGAACCAGGGTCTAAACTAAGTTCTAGGGACATTATTTTACCCAAAATAGTGCCTGATCAAGGGGCAGTACTCCCTGAAAGTACAGGAACCTTTGTGGTGGGGTTTGCTGGGATGACTGTTGTTAATTTGTCAAACTCAGTGTTGCTACTTTGACTTGTGTACTGCTTCACTCATAAAATGTACTCTATATTGATTTCGGACCATTTTAGGATGAGGGAAGAACATTTCCATTTTTTGATAGGCTTTGCTGTTGGCTTCTTGGCTCAATTTAATGAAGACAGAGAAAGGGAGGGAGAGATCGCTGAGAGACAGAAAGACAGCACTGGAGTGCTGTGCATGAGAGAAATTAAATACTAAAGAGATTATTTACTATGGAGCCAGAACTTCATGGGTCTTTAGACCATGGTGAGAACAAAGATGGGCCGGGGAAACCTTTTACTTCCTTTAAAAGTAGTTCCTGGGATGAGTAAATGTCCTGCAATTTTTTGCAGGAAACATGATTTAAATCAGTACTATACAAGTTTTTTTTGTACATTCCTGTTTGTCTCTTTTGGGGGCAGGAAGTACATGAAGACAACAGGTCCTCTCGATCAAGCAGCAGTTTCAGAGAAAGTTCATGAACTGAAAAAGGGCTGCTAGACTCAGCTGGGGTCACACCAGACTGTCAGGTACAAAGCACAAATAAATTCAACAATACTGAAAGGTTCAACAGTCATCATCAGATATTATGCCTATCAGAGATTTGGAAGGAAGAGCCCTTCGTTATTAATTTCTGAAATATCCCTGATGGTATCTAAAGATGGAAATGCAGATTTGAACCACCACGAAAACCAGAATCCTCTGTTCCTTCATCATAACCAAATTTCCTGACAATCTATTGTTACGTTATCCTGCTGGCAAACCAAAAGACCATGGGAGGATGTTGTCTGTTACATTTTCTCAACACTGGAAGTGTTTTCATGTGAGTTTCTTACCTCCAACACTGGCCCCGCTCCCAGGATGGTCTGCTCCACCCCGCTGGCGAATCCCTTCTGGCTGAGTGCAGTCAGGTGATGAATGAGGAAGTTGGTACTCTGGGTCTTCCCAGACCCACTCTCCCCAGAAATGACTATACACTGGTTCTTCCGCCGCTGCAGCATGGCGTGATACGCCACATCTGCCACAGCATAAATGTGGGGCTCGAGCTTCCCCAGTGTGTGGTTGTCGTACAATTTGACATATTTCGGATTGTAGATTGGCAGGAATTGAAAGGGGTTAACAACAATAAGAATACTTCCAATGTATGTGTAGATCTTCTCCTGGCGAAAACGTGCCCGCAGACTTTCCAAAATGGTGCGCTCTGTTAGCTCCGGGAGAGCACATAGGTCAGACGGAGGGTCGCTCCCTGCAGGCTGGGGTAGGAAACCCCGTTCCACCATGCGGCGGCGCTCCTCAGTCACCCGCAGCCACATCTGCAGGCTGCCGCCATAATGAATAGATCCATCGAGGTTCTTCTCCCGCAGGAGGAAGCGGTAGTCATCACCACTGCCAAGGCCGCTGCGGTTCTCCAGTGCACTCCTCGGCCACAGCATCATCCGTTGAACAGGGCAGTCGCCAGGGTTTAGGATCCATTCCTCCCCACCAAACTCCTTCACCTCAGCCAACACGTAGCATTTGGTACGATCCAGACGCAAACGCTCGATGAGGCACTCGATGGCTTCAGCAGCTGTGGTGTTCTTGCGGGCGCTGACGGGGCAGTAGATGGTGCCCTCAGCAAGGGCGCCTGGGTAGACGCGCAAGGAGAACTCCTGGTCCTCCAGGCGCCGCCGCATACTGCCACTAGCGGTGGCCATGTTGGCGCTGCTGGCGTAGCTGCAGCCGCCATCTTGTAAGCTCATGGTGGCGCAGCAGGTCCCATCAGCACACCGCTTTCTGGGCCCGGAGGACTGACTCAGGACATCCCAACTGGTAAAGGACAGAGAAAAGAGAGAGGAAATGGGAGAGGTTTGAAACATGGCAGGAAAACGTCACAACAAGAGTTCAAGGGAGGAATTAGTAGTTACTTCATGTCCTCAAGCATTTTCAGTACATTGAGTCACAACAGGGTCAGTAGAGTCATGGTGATTCCATCTGTCCCATGACAGAGAAGGTCGATTCAATAGGCTTTCTGTTTTGGATTGTAAAGGGAACAACTATCATGGACGCCACAAAAGAGGAGCATGAGACCGAGTCAAAGAGAGAGAGACAAGAACTGATAGCTATTCAAAACAATGAGGAACAGTAGCGGCTTCATGAATTTAAAGGCTACTGGCCAGCTTATCGGTGTGTGTGTGTGTGTGTGTGTGTGTGTGTGTGTGTGTGTGTGTACTCATGTGATAATCCAAGCGCTCTAGCTGTGTGCCAAGATTAACAGCTGCCACCTTCCACACAAAAGTGGCTGTAATGAGAGCACAATGGTTTAATTCACCACTTCCCTGTTGATAGTGAACACTGCACTCCATTCTCTCTCTCTCTCTCTCTCTCTCTCTCACACACACACACACACAGTCCACTTTCAGAGACTACAAAGCCTCAAATGCAACATTATAAATAAAGGAAAAGAAAGAAAATTAAAAATGTAAATGACTGTTAAGTTTGCTGGTGATTATGAGACAAAAATCAAATCATGTTTACTGTATTGTACTGATATATATAGCAATGTTGCTAATATACCATACGTTTAAATGGACGTCAATTGATGCTTAAAATGTATATATCTCACTGAACTGTAGGATAAGTAAGAAATAAGTCATTTTCAGTTGCTTTGACTTTTAAATAACCCTATCAAAAAACTGCCAAACCAGACTGATATTCAATATAATGAAACATAACTCCAAACATAACTTTCAGAGAGTAGGTATGATTTCCTTATCCAAGTAAATCTCTTTATTTTTGGGATGAAACTCTTTAAAATGATGCAAATTTTATTGAGTCTCTAATGTCACAAAAAAATCATATAACGTATTGTGTGAAAACTAAGTATACATACCACATCCAAATAAACCATTTAGGTAATGCTAATCAAGAGACAGGGAGTAACAGCATCAACTTTAGGGAGTGTTCATTATTTATAAGAGGGGAGGGGGTGATGAAAAACTCCCTCTCCCGTGCTTAATTTATTAAGTTGGTTTTTTTTTTATTTGTTTAGGAAAGGGAAATTCAACTTTAACCCCTTATGTATAGTATTAATTTAAATAACCTAACGAATGCAGAAAGTCCATGAGATTGACATTTCTGTTTTCCTGAACTCCAGCCTCTTGGAATTACAAAATACAAGACAATGAGTATGGGTCACTACAAGTAATTCACACAAGTAAAAAAATGTAGAAACAAGAAATCAGTTCAAATGTAGCCCAAAACCAAAACCTCCACCGTGAATGCTTCACTGATCCCTTCACTTCATCATCTCGTGCTATTTTCTTTATCTTTTTATGCAGTTTTTCTGTCTGGCTTCATCTCTTACGCTGTTTCTGCTTTTTTCTCTCTGACTACGTTCTGTATATTCACTACCAACACAAATAAGTCACATTTTAACAATTTCTTTGTTTCTGTCCTCCAATTCTCAGTTCAAGTTCTGTTTGTATGGCTGTTTATTGCGAACCAAACTGCGACAGCAGGACATGGCATTAAAAATCAAACAACAATCTAATTTCCACTACACTGACGTCATTGTTTCGATGAGAACATGTACCACTGCCCTTTTAGGCCCTCAGCTCATCCAGCTCTTTTTGCCAACTAACATTTGCTTTAATAGCTCTTAAGCTAAGTGCATGCATGCGCTAGACAGACACGTAAAGAGAAAGAAAGGAGAGGATGAGCCAGCCAGTTGTCCTTTCAGCGCCCCAGACAGACTCTCCTCTCCCTCCTGCCGTCTGAGCGATCCTGACCACCTACAGCAGTCTGCAGCAGCCGCCACCACCAGACAGAGACAGAGACAGAGAGAGAGAGAGAGAGACAGGAAATAACCAGCTGGGTGTCTGTGCGAAACAAAGAGGTGAACTCCGATGGATGAAAGACGGAACAGAGGCAGAGATGACTGAGCTGAGAAACAGACAGAGATGAGAGAAAGTACACAAGATTCAAAACACCCCGACTGATGCAGTCACGCGCTCAGACGCTAATGAGCTGTTCAAACGGGTAACAGGTCAGAGATTCAAGTCTATTATGCAGAAATGTAAATACAGGCAGCATTCACGGCCTGTTTGTGCCGCCTGGTGGGGTCCTTTTGGGCTGTATGTGGTGCTTGTATAAATAAGAATGAATAAGCATACACTGAAGCAAAGCTACTTTGGCAAATTTGTGCCTCAGACTGCAAATCAAAATGTTATACACTAGACTGATTGATTCAGAAGCAAATACATACTAAAGATGACAAACACTATAGCTGACTTTGAAACTGTTCACTCACTCACTTTTCTCTAGGTAGTGTGTATTAAATAGTGAACTATAAAAGGAAAAACCGAACAAGATTTAGGACACGACGCTGGAATTTTCTTTCTCTGGAAATACAAAACCGCATTGTATTGCGGTATATGGGAGTAAAATGTAGGGTATGTCATATGTGCACTCAAATTGGCTGTGCATTGTGGGTATTATATAGTGCACTATATAGTGGAAGAAATTAACTGCTGAGAATTCTACTACAAAATGGCAAACACACTACATAGTCCCCTATTTCAGTGATAGGGAACGGTTTCGAACACAGCTTATATCTGCTGGCTAAATCTGAGTGACAGCGTGCATCCACACTTTTTCTTGAAATCTTCACCAACAATAAAACATCCAAACAACTAAAAATATTCTTCTACCCTGTGCTCTCTCAGTTGGCAAACTACAAAACTGTGCCTCAAATACAACTTCTAGTAAGAAATTGAACAGACAGCCAGGTTAACCTGCCACAATAACTCAAAGGGCTCGTTCTTGGCATAGTCCGTATAGGTGGGTGCCAAAAGCGCCACCATGTGGAGGGGTACAACGCTGCCAAGAAAGGAAGAGAGAAAAAAAAGAGGACAAAAAGAATTACAATGTTTATTTTTTTTCACTTTCTGATTCCCAACATTTGGGAGGAAGGTTTTCTACAACAAGAAAAGCTGGTACATAATAAAATCTCCATAATTTCATACACACTTTGCTTTCATAGCATAATATTGCACTGGCAAAACAGACTGGAGTAGATCCTGACATTACACCACCTATATTTTTAATCAGGAATTGATTTTGAATCGGAAATCGTTTTGAATCGAGATTCGATTCTGAATCGAATCGTAACCTCAGGAATCAAAATCAAAATCGAATCGAATCGTGAGATAGTGAAAGATTCACACCCCTATTGGTCAACTGATCACAGCCTTCCCAAATACTTGGATTGGTTTTCATAGGAAAATGTCAAAACAGTGCATGAGAACAGCCTGAGGTA
The DNA here is from genome assembly GCF_008729295.1 of Plectropomus leopardus. Taxonomy (NCBI): domain Eukaryota; kingdom Metazoa; phylum Chordata; class Actinopteri; order Perciformes; family Serranidae; genus Plectropomus; species Plectropomus leopardus. The sequence goes on along the minus strand of NC_056473.1, from coordinate 13,782,183 downwards.
TGTATAAGAATGATATTATTACTATTATTATTATCATCAATCAGAGCTAACGTTGGCTATTTAAGCTTAGCTGGCAGTGAAGGAATATGCTAGAAGGGGAGGTGGTAACTGAGCTGCTGCTTGTTGGTGGTGGTAGTAGGGGCAAGGACTTCAAAAATGCTAGACCCGGCTCTGATCACCAGCAGTCCACCATCCAAAGAGAGGCTGCTTTCACGATGAGAATGGCTGATACAGTAGCATGAGAGAGAGAGTACAGTGTGAGAGTGTGTGGATGTCACTGAGCAAGTACCAAATGTTGTCTTGTCTATATTTCTTCACACTGGGCCAGACACCAGCAAAGTACCTGAAGAATCGTGGATACAGTATGTTGTACATTTTCAAATTTAACTCTCTGACTCTTTACAATGTAAGAAATATTAGGAACACAAAATATTTAAAATCATAATTGTCTGCTCTGCAGGTTTTTGCTCTAGGAAAAATCTAAGCAATTTTAAACAGAGGTTAATGTTTTTTGTATTTTTTTAGCAGATGCAAAAATGGTTCTTTTGCAATGGAAGATAACCTTGTTAGAAAAGATCTGATCCACATAAAACTAAAAGAAAAGGACACTGCATGAGAGTATTTCACTGATACATAAATGATCTCTGGGAAATACCATTCATAAACACCAGAGATTTCACAAAAATAAAAAGATACTGCGGATAACCAGTTAAAAGGATAGAAGAGAAATCTAAATCCCTGTATTGGGTAATGATGCCCCCCCCCCAAAAAAAACAGATATACAGCAACTTTTATTTATTCCCTTTGTTTTGTTGCCCAAAAAGCTTTGAGTTAATTTGAGACCACCTCCGAGTAACCTCTGCTGTCTGCTGAGGTTTTATAAACCAGTGATCTGGACAGTAAGATGCATCAGGAGTAGCTGGAAGGTTGTGTCGAACCGTCTGCGGGATCAGGGGTGCAGACTGATGGATGGTCTTTTCAGGGGTCAAAGGTCAGAGTGAGGGACCAAGGTCACATACCAGCTGAGGCTCTGACAAATCACAAATCACTACGAAAGCTGGCCGCTAAATTTTGTTGGGGGAGATGAAAACACTTTTTTGGTATTTCCTCGAACAGCTGCGTGCGATGAGGTCATTCAGGCAGGAACTGGCAGCTATTGGACACTGAGTACAATGGACAGACGTGACCTTAATACTGTATGTTCAGCATTTACAACAGCAGAGTTTTGATGATGATGGATGAAGATGGAAAGTGATGCAAGTCAGGCACAGCGAGGAAGGGAGGAGACCAGATGAAAAGAAAGAGAAAGTCAAAAACAAACGAAAAGAGGTGGTGACGTGAGGACGCTTAACGTCTGTTACGTCTTGTTTTGACACGGTTGAATCTGAAGTGCTGACAGCGGGTGGAGATAACTTTGTAAGCTGATGTGCTGAAGGAATGAGCTTGTGCTTTAAACTGGAGAGACACAGAGAGTGGAGGACGTCTTAATGAGAGCGTGTCAGTCCTTTGACTGGTGGACAGGTTCAGCCTTAGGTTGCCGCCATTCAGAGTCATCACTCAGGCGCTAATGTTAGAAAACAGAGGTCCTTCCTTGTAGGCATTAATATTTAAAGAGAAAGAGTCCAACAGAGAAAGGAGAGGGGTTCAGCGGGAGAGGAGACGTAAAATTTAGAGAAAATAATACAAGAAAATAAGAAAATAAGATAAAACACAGACAGGAAGAGGACGGCTGCACTGATTGATTATTTAAATTAATGATTTGTTGATTACTGTCTAACAGAGAGAAAAAAAGCCCATAATGATGACTTTAAATGTCTTTTTTTTGTCTGACAAGCAGTCTGAAGCTAAAGAATATTCATATACTATCATGTATTGCAAAAAAAGCTTAAAATCACCAAATCCCGACCAAGCCCAGTCACCAGAGGAAAATGTTGGCATTGTATGTTCCTGCAAGACATTACATTTACATGTTTCATATGTAGCACATCAACGTTTCTGATGTAGTATGTGAGATAACTTTGTCATCAGGGGGTGGAGGGGATAGTGGATGATGTGAAACCTTGTGAGACACCTGTCACGCTGCTTACCACTGTTCCAGACAAAAAAAGATATTTTTTAGCAACCCATTTCTGTTTTTTTCTCAGCTTTTCAGCCCCCAAACATGTTTTTTAAGTGAGACTTTATAAGCTGGACAGCAGGAGACACCGGGAGTAGCTGAGTAACATAAGGTTGTTTTTTTTTTTCTTTTTGCAATTTGTTGCTGTCTTTCCAACAAGGATAGTGCTATGAAGAGTGTTGCTTTTTTTTTTTAACAAGAGATCCCTGCATTTTCTGCATGGTATGATAAACAGTTGGGGTATTTTGGCAGAGACATTGCTGCTTTTCCTGCTGTGATTATGCCCCCAAAACCCAGTATTATAAGCTAAAATATGATTTTTTTCCTAAACATCACAAAGGTTCAACATATCCACTACATAATTATATGCAAAGGTTACATATGGTTTGCAGAAACATTCAGTGCCAACATTTTTTCCCAACCATTGTCCTGCATTGTATGTCTTTAAGGTTACATCCTTAATGCATTTGTGGCTTTGGATGCTCTGAAATATTATCTGAAAAGCTATTAATTGTCCACTACAAAATCCCAGAAATCAGTATTGCTGTCTCACCCACGAAGTCTGCAAGTCTACACTGTGACTGATAATGTCCATTAGCTGCTGCATTAGAATTCCATTAAGTGCATTTATGTGTTTTTTATTTGTTTAGAAACAAACACTTGTGTAGACCTTCATCCACACAGTCAGAAAGCACCGAGTTCTTTAAATGAGATGGAAACATTAAAAGGAATGTGCAAAAGAGACTCCTAGTATTTATGTGACTTAGTAGTTCCTGGAAATCTTTGCTTTAATAAAAGACTTGAATTGGATTTGAGTTTTGTGACTCATGAACTTCTCTTCTCTACACTGATCGCGTACACAGACATTTCTCTCTCTCTCTAGCCACTAAGATGAAGAAGTATGCTTCTCATCTTTGAAACTTCTACATCTCCAGATCACTCTTTGGCACAGAAAGAGAATAAACGCTGATATTTTACAGCAGCAGTGCAGCAAACATGCAGTAAATTACTCCGCCTCTATAACAAATGCATTAGAGGAGACGTATCGTATAAAAAGTGAAGAGAGAGCTGCCAGCGACAGGCAAACATCCAAGATATTAAATACAGATGAGAAGCTCAACTCGTCCTGCAGGTCTTCAAGAGTCTGGCTGGTAAACAGTAACACCCCCTCCTCTCCCACAGTCGGTTCTCACCAGTAGAACTGCAGTAAACACCAAACCTCAGCATTCCTCCACACTGCTCACACACACATAAACACACACACAAGATTAGTTAACTTTAAATCGCTCAACACAGGAGGTGTGTTCTCTTCCTGGTCCCTAAAATGAGGGTTGTACTGTACTTATTACAACAAAGATGACTGCATTAGTAGAGGAGTTATGGTTAAATTGAACTCTGACTAACACACAGTAAATCTTCTCGACCTACACACACACACACACACAAACACACAAACACCCCTACACACACACACACACACACACACACACACATGCACACACGCTTCTGCCCTGGATCACTCATCACAGAAGATCATTTCAGGATTACAGGCATATTTCAAACTCCCTGCGGGTTTACTCGTCACTGTGGCTGCTGCTGATCTGCAGCAGGTACACGGGCTCCAAACGCACACATGCACATGCACATGCACACACACACACACACTCACACACAAACACACATCAGCTCAGACAAATGCCACACCTTTCGCCAACGGACACTGAATATTAAGGAAAGTGTGTGTGATTTGCATGCAACTGCATAACAGAAGCCTAGAAGTCACGTCTTCTGTTTTGTGTACATTTGACATATTTATGGGTTTTCAATGGGGAAAAAAGCAAAAATAAATGTAGACCTATCTGCATAGTAGGTTTAGAAAGTTTAAAAAAACTTCTTGGGCTCATCCAGCTTTTTGTTCACTGCCATTTATTATTAACCTGCTATAGTTGGTTGTTTTCCTGGTTCGTGAAATGTCTTGATATTCTGAAGGCCAAAAGTTTTTCACATCATCTGTGGAAGAATGAGGGGGAAGAAAGGGAATCTGTAACCATTTTACCATCCTTCAGAATCTACAGTTAAAGCACCCTTAATGTGTAGTTCACACAACACGATTTTAGCCCTGATATAAAAATCATATCAAAATCCTGATGACAAATCTGCACTAAAGAACTACTGTATGCAAACTATGCCATTTCTAGCAAACTTAATATCTGAACCTGTGGAGGACACATCTGAGAGACACACCCAGTGAGAGTGCAAGAGGACTGCTTGTGCTGTAGCTGCACTGATGCTGTACCTTGCCTGGATCGTGATCTTGGTTGTGCTGTTGCTGTGGTCCTGTCTGAGGCTGCGCCTGTGTCGCTGGTGTTGATCCTGCTCAACACCACCTTCTACTGCCATTATTATGAGTCATGCCTCCACTATTAATATATGCATGGGACTTTTATCAACACCTGATGCATGTAACATCACATGCGATCATATATTGCATTTATTAATTTTATGTCTGTCACTATTGCTGTGATGTGTTATTGTTATCATTATTGCTATGCACCCCCC